>NC_057809.1:468176473-468212040 GCF_018294505.1 Triticum aestivum
TGGGCCTTAGTGGAAAAGAGGAGAGGAAGGGAAAGGTGGATGGTGCGCCCCCTAGCCCAATCCAAATTGGGTGGGGGGCCGGCCCCCCTTCCTTCCCTCTCTCTCCCCCTTCCTTCTCTCCTACTCCAACTAGGGAAAGGGGGGAATCCTACTCCCGGTGGGAGTAGGACTCCCCCTAGGGCGCGCCATAGAGAGGGCCGGCCCTCCCCTCCTCCACTCCTTTATATACTGGAGAGGGGGCACCCCATAGACACAAGTTGATCTCTTAGCCGTGTGCAGTGCCCACATCCATAGATTTCCACCTCGGTCATATCGTTGTAGTGCTTAGGTGAAGCCCTGCATTGGTAACTTCATCATCACCGTCATCACGCCATCGTGCTGACGAAGCTCTTCCCTGACACTCAGCTGGATCTAGAGTTCGTGGGACGTCACCGAGCTGAACGTGTGCAGATCGCGCAGGTGTCGTACCTTTGGTGCTAGGATCAGTTGGATCGTGAAGACGTACGACTACATCAACCACGTTGTCATAACGCTCCTGCTTACGGTCTACGAGGGTACGTAGACAACACTCTCCCCTCTCATTGCTACGCATCTCCTAGATGGATCTTGCGTGTGCCTAGGATTTTTTTTCAAATTACTGCGTTCCCCAACACTATGTACCCTCGTAGACCGAAAGCAGAAGTGTTAAGTAACACGGTTGATGTGGTCGAACGTCTTCCCGATCCAACCGATCAAGTACCAAACGCACGGCACCTCCGCGATCTGCACACGTTCAGCTCGGTGACGTCCGTCATACTCTTGATCCAGCTGAGGCCAAGGTGATTTGCGTCAACACGACGGCGTTTTGACGGTGATGATGAAGTTACCGACGCAGGGCTTCACCTAAGCAGTACGACAATATGACCGAGGTGGAAAATTGAGGGGGGGGTACCACACACGGCTAAAGATCAAGTTGTGTATCTATGGGGTGCCCCCTTCCCCGTATATAAAGGAGGGGTGGAGGAGGAGGGCCGACCTCAAAGGGCGCACCCAAGGGGGGGATTCCTACTCCTAGTAGGAGTAGGTTTCCTCCTTTCCTAGTCCAACTAGGAGAAGAAGGAAGGAGAGGAAGAAGAGAAGGAAAGGGGGGCCGCCCCCCTTAACCCTAGTCCAATTCGGTTTGGTCTAGGGGGGCGCCACCTCTTAGCATGCCTCCTCTCTTCCACCACTAGGCCGATAAGGCCCAATAACTTCCCGGAGGGGTTCCGGTAACCCCTGGTACTCCAAAACTTATCTGAATGTAACCTTCCAATATATGAATCTTTATGTCTCGACCATTTTGAGACTCCTCGTCATGTCCGTGATCTCATCCAGGACTCCTAACAACCTTCGGTACATCAAATCACATAACTCATAATACATCTCATCATTGACGTTAAGCGTGCAGACCCTACGGGTTTGAGAACTATGTAGACATGACCGAGACACATCTCCGGTCACCAATAGCGGAACCTGGATGCACATATTGGTTCCTACATATTCTATGAAGATCTTTATCGGTCAAACTGCATAACAACATACGTTGTTCCCTTTGTCATCGGTATGTTACTTGCCCGAGATTCGATTGTTGGTATCATCATACCTAGTTTAATCTCGTCACCGGCAAGTCTCTTTACTCGTTATGTAATGCATCATCCCGTGGCTAACTCATTAGTCACATTGCTTGCAAGGCTCATAGTGATGTGCATTACTGAGAGGGCCCAAAGATACCTCTCTGATACACGGAGTGACAAATCCTAATCTCGATCTATGCCAACTCAACAAACACCATCGGATACACCTGTAGAGCATCTTTATAATCACCCAGTTACGTTGTGACGTTTGATAGCACACAAGGTGTTCCTCCGGTATTCGGGAGTTGCATAATCTCATAGTCTGAGGAACATGTATAAGTCATGAAGAAAGCAATAGCAATAAACTAAACGATCATAGTGCTAAGCTAACGGGTGGGTCTTGTCCATCACATCATTCTCTAATGATGTGATCCCGTTCATCAAATAACAACACATGTCTATGGCAAGGAAACTTAACCATCTTTGATTAACGAGCTAGTGAAGTAGAGGCATACTAGGGACACTTTGTTTGTCTATGTATTCACACATGTACTAAGTTTCCGGTTAATACAATTCTAGCATGAATAATAAACATTTATCATGATATAAGGAAATATAAATAACAACTTTATTATTGCCTCTAGGGCATATTTCCTTCAGTCTCCCACTTGCACTGGAGTCAATAATCTAGTTCACATCGTCATGTGATTTCACACCAATAGTTCACATCCTTATGTGATTAGTTCACATCTTCCTGTGACTAACACCCAAAGGGTTCACTAGAGTCAATAATCTAGTTCACATCGCTATGTGATTAACACCCAAAGAGTGATCATGTTTTTCTTGTGAGAGAATGTTAGTCTACGGGTCTGCAACATTCAGATCCGTATGTATTTTGCAAATTTCTATGTCTGCAATACTCTGCACAGAGCTACTCTAGTTAATTGCTCCCACTTTCAATATGTATCTAGATCGAGACTTAGAGTCATCTAGATCGGTGTGAAAAGCTTGCATCAACGTAACTCTTTATGACGAACTCTTTTAGCACCTCCATAACTGACAAATAATTCCTTAGTCTTCTAAGGATAATTTTGACAACTGTCCAGTGATCTACTCCTAGATCATCGATATGTCTCCAACGTATCCATAATTTTTGATTGCTCCATGCTATATTATCTACTGTTTTGGGCAATATTGGGCTTTATTTTCCAGTTTTATATTATTTTTGGGTCTAACCTATTAACCGGAGGCCCAACCCAGATTTGCTGTTTTATGCCTATTTCAGTGTTTTGAAGAAAAAGAATATCAGACGGAGTCAAAACGGAATGAAATCAACTGGAGAAGTTATTTTTGGATGGAAACACACCTGATGGACTTGGACCCCACGTCAGAAGATACGGGAGCTGCCCACGAGGGTGGGGGGCGCGCCCCTGCCTCGTGGGGCCCCCGTGGCTCCCCTAACGTACCTCCTGCACCCATATATACCCACGTGACCTAAAACTTCCAGAATGCAACATAGATCGGGAGTTCTGCCGCCAGAAGCCTCCGTAGCCACCAAAAGTCAATCGGGACCCTGTTTCGGCACCCTGCCGGAGGGGGGAACCCTCACCGACGGCCATCTTCATCATCCCGGTGCTCTCCATGACGAGGAGGGAGTAGTTCTCTCTCAGGGCTGAGGGTATGTACCAGTAGCTATGTGTTTGATCTCTCTCTCTCTCGTGTTCTTGAGATGATACGATCTTGATGTATCGCAAACTTTGCTATTATAGTTGGATCTTATGTTTCTCCTCCCCCTCTTCTCTCTTGTAATGAATTGAGTTTCCCCTTTGGAGTAATCTTATCGGATTGAGTCTTTAAAGACTTGAGAACACTTGATGTATGTCTTGCCGTGGATATCTGTGGTGACAATGGGATACCACGTGCCACTTGATGTATGTTAAGGTGATCAACTAGCGGGTTTCGTGACATTGGGAACCTATGCATAGGGGTTGGCACACGTTTTCGTCGTGATTCTCCGGTAGAAACTTTGGGGCACTCTTTGAGGTTCTATGTGTTGGTTGAATAGATGAATCTGAGATTGTGTGACGCATATCATATAATCATACCCACGGATACTTGAGGTGACATTGGAGTATCTAGGTGACATTAGGGTTTTGGTTGATTTGTGTCTTAAGGTGTTATTCTAGTACGAACTCTAGGGCTGTTTGTGACACTTATAGGAATAGCCCAACGGATTGGTTGGGAAGAATAACTTTGAGGTGGTTTCGTACCCTACCATAATCTCTTCGTTCGTTCTCCGCTATTAGTGACTTTGGAGTGACTCTTTGTTGCATGTTGAGGGATAGTTATGTGATCCAATTATGTTAGTATTGTTGAGGGAACTTACACTAGCAAAAGTATGAACCCTAGGCCTTATTTCTACACATTGCAATACCGTTTACGCTCACTTTTATCACTTGTTACCTTGCTGTTTTTATATTTTCAGATTACAAAAACTATCATCTACTATCCATATACCACTTGTATCACCATCTCTTCGCCGAACTAGTGCACCTATACAATTTACCATTATATTGGGTGTGTTGGGGACACAAGAGACTCTTTGTTATCTAGTTGCAGGGTTGCTTGAGAGAGACCATCTTCATCCTACGGCTCCTACGGATTGATAAACCTTAGGTCACCCACTTGAGGGAAATTTGCTACTGTCCTACAAACCTCTGCACTTGGAGGCCCAACAACGTCTACAAGAAGAAGGTTGTGTAGTAGACATCAACCTCTTTTCTGGCGCCGTTGTCGGGGAGGTGAGTGCTTGAAGGTATATCTTTAGATCTTGCAATCGAGTCTTTTAGTTTATTGTTTTATCACTAGTCTAGTTTATAAAAGAAAACTATAAAAAATGGAATTGAGTTTGTCTCATACGCTTCACCTTTTTTATATCTTTCGTGAGTATGATGGAAAGGATAATTGTGCTCAAGTGCTAGAAGAAGAAATCTATAAAATGTTTGGCACTAAATCTATGAATGATGAGCATGATTGCAATGTTGTTAGTATGAATTCTTTGAATACCCATGATGCTAATGATGATTGCACTAGTTATGATGAAAATGCCTCCTATAAACATGTCAATTTTTGTGGAGTGCATGTTTGCAAGTACACACCAAATGGGGAAGATAGATATTGCAAGAAGCATAAGTACTTAGAAACCAAATTGTTGCAAGAAGATCTAGATGAATGTGCTGAAAGATTCAATATTTTTCGTGCCCCTTGCGAACTTTGCAATGAACATGGTCATTTAAAGCTCCAATGCTATTTGTTTCATGATCAAGTCATGTCCAAACATTGTGATAATTTGATTACCCTTGAGCATCGTAAAGAGCTTAGCCTTCTTTTGGGTTATGAAGAAATGAAACGTATAACTGAGGGTATTCCGAAGTTTAATCTTGATAGAGTTCTTGATTTTGATCTAGAGAATATTTATATGTATTGTGCGGTGAATTGCATTGAAAATCCTTATATTGCCAATTACATAAAGAAAAGAAAACAAATAGAAGATGAAGAGAATACTAATGGAAGGGAAGAGACTTCCCAATATCCTCCTATTATTTCTTATGATGAATCAGGTAACGAGGAGGAGCCTCCTATTCAACCAATCTCATTAATAAGGAGCTCCAAAAAGAGGATTGAACCCACACATGATGTGGTGAAGAAGAAGAAAAGAAAAAGGAAGAGAGGTAAAAACATATCTCTCCCAAATAATGCTGCCCTTATTACTATTGTGCCTCATGAAAATATAATTGTGGAAGATAATGATACTTCTTATGATCTTGAAAATCTTTTTGGCACTTTCTTGGAAGAATATGATAATTGCTATACTATTGGTGCTATCTACACTATTAATGATGAGAGTGATTATGCTTATGATATGAAAAGGCCCAAGCTTGGGGAAGCTATGTTTGATGAAGATGATGTTTTTGAGAATATATTTGCTGCAATTAATGTTTGTCCCAAGCTTGGGGATGCTATGTTTAATGAAGATGATATTTTTAGTCTCCCAAGTTTTGATATGCAAGTTTATAATGATGATAGCATGCCTCCTACTTATGATGATTATTGTGATGATACTTATGCTATAAAAGGTAGTGATTATATTTATAAACCTTGTCATGATTATGATTACCACTTCTCTGAACATTACTCTTTTAATGTTGAAACAATTTATAGTATCCAAGTCTCTTATGATACTCCCACCATCCCGAATGAGAAGAATTTTGCTTATGTGGAGAGTAGTAAATTTTCTATGCTTGTAGATCATGAAAAGAATGATTTATTTGATAGTTATATTGTTGAATTCATTCATGATGCTACTGAAAATTATTATGAGGGAGGAACATATGCTTGTAGGAATTGCAATAATATCAAGTTTCCTCTCTATGTGCTTAAAATTTTGAAGTTATGCTTGTTTTACCTTCCTATGCAAGTTGATTATTGTTCCCATAAGTTGTTTGCTCACAAAATCCCTATGCATAGGAAGTATGTTAGACTTAAATGTGCTAGTCATATTCTTCATGATGCTCTCTTTATATTTCAATTCTTATCATTTATGTGAGCATCATTGAAATCATCATGCCTAGCTAGGGGCGGCAAAGATAGCGCTTGTTGGGAGGCAACCCAACTTTATTTTTATTCCTTGATTTTTGTTCCTGTTTAGTAATAAATAATTCATCTAGCCTCTGCTTATATATGGTTTTATACTTTTAATTAGTGTTTGTGCCAAGTAGAACCTTTGGGAAGACTTTGGGAAAGTCTTGTTGATCATGCTGTAAAAACAGAAACTTTAGCACTCACGAGAATTTCTGCCATTTTTATTTGGAGAGTGATATTTAGTTAATTATTTTTGAAGATGATTAATAGATAAATTCCTCAGGTCCATAAATTTATTTGAGAATTTTATGAGTTCCATAAGTATACGTTTGATCCAGATTACTACAGACTGTTCTGTTTTTGACAGATTCTGTTTTTCATGTGTTGTTTACTTATTTTGATGAATCTATGGCTAGTAAAATAGTTTATAAACCATAGAGAAGTTGGAATACATTAGGTTTAACACCAATATGAATTAATAATGAGTTCATTACAGTACCTTGAAGTGGTGATTTATTTTCTTATACTAACGGAGCTTACGAGTTTTCTGTTAAGTTTTGTGTTGTGAAGTTTTCAAGTTTTGGGTAAGGATTCGATGGACTATGGAATAAGTAGTGGCAAGAGCCTAAGCTTGGGGATGCCCAAGGCACCCCAAGGTAATATTCAAGGATAGCCAAGAGCCTAAGCTTGGGGATGCCCCGGAAGGCATCCCCTCTTTCGTCTTCGTTCATCGGTAACTTTACTTGGAGCTATATTGTTATTTACCACATGATATGTGTTTTGCTTGGAGCGTCAATTTATTTTGTTATAATTTTCTTGATGTTATTTATAACAATGTTTTTCATCTTTTATTTCAATAAAAATGGCATTGATAGCCTTTACTATGCCTATGTTACAAGTATACATGTTGCTGTTTGAAAACAGAAAGTTTACCGCTGTTGCAATAATTCCCTAGAAAAGTCAGAATGTGATAAAATTTTGAAACCTTTTTCATATTAATCTATGATAAATTTACTACAGTGGTAATTTTATTTCATAATTTTTGGAGCTAGGGAAGTATGGATGTTGCAGCATTCTTTACAGACTATCCTGTTTAGGCAGATTGCTGTTATGTTTGCATTGTTTGCATATGTTTGCTTCTTTAATGATTCTATTTGAGGATAGGACTATTAAATATGCAGAGGAATTTAGTATGAAATGTTGAATAATAACTTTAGTTATTTGCTACAGTAGAGTATGATAAGGTTTTTGCAATGGTTTATACTAACTTATCTCACGAGTCCTTGTTGAGTTTTGTGTGGATGAAGCTTTTGAGATTTAGGGAGACCGTGATATGAGAGGAATTAAGTAGACACAAAAGCTCAAGCTTGGGGATACCCAAGGCACCCCAAGATAATATTTCAAGAAGTCTCAAGCATATAAGCTTGGGTATTCCCCGGTTGGCATCCCACCTTTCTTCTTCAACAACTATCGGTTAGTTTCGCTTGATCCTAAGTTTTTGCTTCTTCACATGATGTTTGCTATTCTTAGAATGTCATTTTATTTTGCTTTGCTTGCTGTTTGAATAGAATACCAAGATCTGAAATTACTAAATGTTAGAGAGTCTTCACATATTTGCATAATTACTAGACTACTCATTGATCTTCACTTATATCTTCCGGAGTAGTTTGTCATTTGCTCTAGTGCTTCACTTATATCTTTTAGAGCATGGTGGTAGTTTTATTTTGAAGAAATAGATGAACTCTCATGCTTCACTTATATTATTCTGAGAGTCTTAAATAGCATAGTAATTTTCTTAAAATCCTAATATGCTAGGTATACAAGATTAATAATAAAATTCTCTTATGAGTGTGTTGAATACTATGAGAAGTTTGATGCTTGATGATTGTTTTGAGATATGGAGATGGTGATATTAGAGTCATGCTAGTTGAGTAGTTGTGAATTTGAGAAATACTTGTGTTGAAGTTTGTGATTCCCGTAGCATGCACGTATGGTGAACCGTTATGTGATGAAGTCGGAGCATGATTTATTTATTGACTGTCTTCCTTATGAGTGGCGGTCGGGGACGAGTGATGGTCTTTTCCTACCAATCTATCCCCCTAGGAGCATGCGCGTAGTGCTTTGTCAATAAGTATGTGAGTTCTTTATGACTAATTTTGAGTCCATGGATTATACGCACTCTCACCCTTCCACCTTTGCTAGCCTCTCTAGTACCGCGCAACTTTCGCCGGTACCATAAACCCACCATACACCTTCCTCAAAACAGCCACCATACCTACCTATTATGGCATTTCCATAGCCATTCCGAGATATATTGCCATGCAACTTTCCACCATTCCGTTTATTATGACACGCTTCATCATTGTCATATTGCTTTGCATGATCATGTAGTTGACATTGTATTTGTGGCAAAGCCACCATTCATAATTCTTTCATACATGTCACTCTTGATTCATTGCATATCCCGGTACACCGCCGGAGGCATTCATATGGAGTCATCTTTGTTCTAGTATTGAGTTGTAATTCTTGAGCTGTAAATAAATAGAAGTGTGATGATCACCATTCAATAGAGCATTGCCCCCCCCCCCCAAAAAAAAGAGAAAGGCCAAAAAAAGAGAAAGGCCAAAAAAAGGGAAAGGCCAAATAAAAAAGAAAATAAATAAAAAGGGGCAATGCTACTATCCTTTTTCCACACTTGTGCTTCAAAGCAGCACCATGATCTTCATGATAGAGAGTCTCCTATGTTGTCACTTTCATATACTAGTGGGAATCTTTCATTATAGAACTTGGCTTGTATATTCCAATGATGGGCTTCCTCAATATGCCCTAGGTCTTCGTGAGCAAGCAAGTTGGATGCACGCCCACTTAGTTTCTTTTTGAGCTTTCATACACTTATAGCTCTAGTGCATCCGTTGCATGGCAATCCCTACTCACTCACATTGATATCTATTGATGGACATCTCCATAGCCCATTGATACACATAGTTGATGTGAGACTATCTTCTCATTTTTGTCTTCTCCACAACCACCATTCAATTCCACCTATAGTGTTATGTCCATGGCTCACGCTCATGTATTGCGTGAAGATTGAAAAAGTTTGAGAACATCAAAAGTATGAAACAATTGCTTGGCTTGTTATCGGGGTTGTGCATGATTTAAATATGTTGTGTGGTGAAGATGGAGCATAGCCAGACTATACGATTTTGTAGGGATAGCTTTCTTTGGCCATGTTATTTTGAGAAGACATGATTGCTTAGTTGGTATGCTTGAAGTATTATTATTTTTATGTCAATATGAACTTTTGTCTTGAATCTTTCGGATCTGAATATTCATATCACAATTAAGAAGAATTACATTGAAATTATGCCAACTAGCATTCCACATCAAAAATTATCTTTTTTATCATTTACCTACTCGAGGACGAGCAGGAATTAAGCTTGGGGATGCTTGATACGTCTCCAATGTATCTATAATTTTTGATTGCTCCATGCTATATTATCTACTGTTTTGGGTAATATTGGGCTTTATTTTCCACTTTTATATTATTTTTGGGACTAACCTATTAACCGGAGGCCCAGCCCAGATTTGCTGTTTTATGCCTATTTCAGTGTTTTGAAGAAAAGGAATATCAGACGGAGTCAAAATGGAATGAAATCAACTGGAGAAGTTATTTTTGGAAGGAAACACACCTGATGGACTTGGACCCCACGTCAGAAGATACGGGAGCTGCCCACGAGGGTGGGGGGTGCGCCCCCTGCCTCGTGGGGTCCCCGTGGCTCCCTGGACGTACCTCCTGCACCCATATATACCCACGTGACCTAAAACTTCCAGAATGCAACATAGATCGGGAGTTCCGCTGCCAGAAGCATCCGTAGCCACCAAAAGTCAATCGGTACCCTGTTCCGGCACCCTGCCAGAGGGGGGAACCCTCACCGGCCGCCATCTTCATCATCCTGGTGCTCTCCATGACGAGGAGGGAGTAGTTCTCCCTTGGGGCTGAGGGTATGTACCAGTAGCTATGTGTTTGATCTCTCTCTCTCATGTTCTTGAGATGATACGATCTTGATGTATCGCGAGCTTTGCTATTATAGTTGGATCTTATGTTTCTCCTCCCCCTCTTCTCTATTGTAATGAATTGAGTTTCCCCTTTGGAGTAATCTCATCGGATTGAGTCTTTAAAGACTTGAGAACACTTGATGTATGTCTTGCCGTGGATATCTTTGGTGACAATGGGATACCACGTGCCACTTGATGTATGTTAAGGTGATCAACTTGTGGGTTTCGCGACATTGGGAACCTATGCATAGGGGTTGGCACACGTTTTTGTCGTGATTCTCCGGTAGAAACTTTGGGGCACTCTTTGAGGTTCTATGTGTTGGTTGAATAGATGAATCTGAGATTGTGTGACGCATATCGTATAATCATACCCACGGATACTTGAGGTCACATTGGAGTATCTAGGCGACATTAGGGTTTTGGTTGATTTGTGTCTTAAGGTGTTATTCTAGTACGAACTCTAGGGTTGTTTGTGACACTTATAGGAATAGCCCAACGGATTGATTGGAAAGAATAACTTTGAGGTGGTTTCGTACCCTACCATAATCTCTTCGTTCGTTCTCCGCTATTAGTGACTTTGGAGTGACTCTTTGTTGCATGTTGAGGGATAGTTATGTGATCCAATTATGTTAGTATTGTTGAGGGAACTTACACTAGCGAAAGTATGAACCCTAGGCCTTATTTCTACACATTGCAATACCGTTTACGCTCACTTTTATCACTTGTTACCTTGCTGTTTTTATATTTTCAGATTACAAAAACTATTATCTACTATCCATATACCACTTGTATCACCATCTCTTCGCCGAACTAGTGCACCTATACAATTTACCATTGTATTGGGTGTGTTGGGGACACAAGAGACTCTTTGTTATTTGGTTGCAGGGTTGCTTGAGAGAGACCATCTTCATCCTATGCCTCCTACGGATTGATAAACCTTAGGTCACCCACTTGAGGGAAATTTGCTACTGTCCTACAAACCTCTGCACTTGGAGGCCCAACAACGTCTACAAGAAGAAGGTTGTGTAGTAGACATCAATCACTATTGTACTCCCTTGCCAAAATCATGCTAAGGTATACAATAGGTCTGGTATACATCATAGCATACTTTATAGAACCTATGACTGAGGCATAGGGAATGACTTTTCATTCTCTTTCTATTTTCTGCCATGGTCGGGTTTTGGGCCTTTTACTCAACTTCACACCTTGCAACACAGGAAATAACTCCTTCTTTGACTTTTCCATTTTGAACTACTTCAAAAACTTGTCAAGGTATGTAATCATTGAAAAATTTATCAAGCGTCTTTGATCTATCTCTATAGATCTTGATGCCCAATATGTAAGCAGCTTCACCGAGGTCTTTCATTGAAAAATTCTTATTCAAGTATCCTTTTATGCTATCCAGAAATTCAGTATCATTTCCGATCAACAATATGCTATCCACATATAATATCAGAAATGCTACAGAGCTCCCACTCACTTTCTTGTAAATACAGGCTTCTCCAAAAGTCTGTATAAAACTATATGCTTTGATCGACTCATCAAAGCGTATATTCCAACTCCGAGATGCTTGCACCAGTCCATATATGCATCGCTGGAGCTTGCACACTTTGTTAGCACCTTTAGGACTGACAAAACCTTCTGGTTGCATCTGTTGGGGAACGCAGTAATTTCAAAAAAATTCCTACGCACACAAAAGATCCATCTAGGTGATGCATAGCAACGAGAGGGGAGAGTGTGTCTACGTACCCTCGTAGACCGAGAGCGGAAGCATTTATCAAGGCGGTTGATGTAGTCATACACCTTCACAATCCGTCCCGATCAAGTACCGAACGTACGACACCTCCGCGTTCAGCACACGTTCATCTCGATGACGTCCTCGCCTTCTTGATCCAGCAAGACGGGCGAAGTAGTAGATGAGTTCCAGCAGCACGATGGTGTGGTGACGGTGTTGGTGAAGAACAATCTCTGCAGGGCTTCACCTAAGCACTACGAAAACTATGATGGAGGATAAACTAGAGGGGACGGGGTTGCCGGCACACGGCTTGGTGTTTCTTGATGTCTCTTTGGTGCTAGCCCTGCCCCTATATTTATATGTTGAGCCCTGGGGTCGAAACTTGGAGAAAAGGCCTCCTCAAAGTCGGTTTTGCCCGAAAGGCAAGAGTCCCACTCGGACTCTAGGACCAAATGCCACAATCCTTGGCGTGTGGCCCACGCCAGGGTCTTCGGCGTTTGGCACCCTGGCCTCCGCAAAACTCCTTTTGCACCGACCTAATGCCTCGTGGGCTTCACCCCTTCGCGGAACCATATCATCCTATATATCAATCTTTACCTCCAGACCATTCCGGAGCTCCTCGTCATGTCCGTGATCTCATCCGGGACTCCGAACAACATTCGATCACCAACATACATAACTCATATAATACTATATTGTCAATGAACGTTAAGCGTGGCGACCCTATGTGTTCGAGAACTATGTAGACATGACCGAGACATCTCTCTGGCCAATAACCAATAGCAGAACCTGGATGCCCATATTGGCTCCTACATATTCTACGAAGATCTTTATCGGTCGAAACGCATAACAACATACATTATTTCCTTTGCCATAGGTATGTTACTTGCTTGAGATTCGATCGTCGGTATCCTCATACCTAGTTCAATCTCATTACTAGCAAGTCTCTTTACTCGTTCCGTAATGCATCATCCTGTAACTAACTCCTTAGCCACATTGCTTGCAAGGCTTATAGTGATGATCATTACCGAGAGGGCCCAGAGATACCTCTCCGATACACGGAGTGACAAATCCTAATCTCGATCTATGCCAACTCAACAAACACCATCGGAGACACCTATAGAGCATCTTTATAATCACCCAGTTATTTGTGACGTTTGATAGCACACTAAGTGTTCCTCCGGTATTCCGGAGTTGCATAATTTCATAGTCATAGGAACATGTATAAGTCATGAAGAAAGCAATAGCAATAAACTAATCGATCATAGTGCTAAGCTAACGGATGGGTCTTGTCCATACATCATTCTCTAATGATGTGATCCCGTTCATCAAATGACAACACATGTCCATGGCTAGGAAATACCATCTTTTATGAACGAGCTAATCAAGTAGAGGCATACTAGGGAAACTCTGTTTGTCTATGTACTCACACATGTACTAAGTTTCCGGTTAATACAATTCTAGCATGAACAATAAACATTTATCATGATATAAGTAAATATAAATAACAACTTTATTATTGCCTCTAGGGCATATTTCCTTCAGTCTCCCACTTGCAATGGAGTCAATAATCTAGTTCACATCGTTGTGTGATTTAACACCAATAGTTCACATATTTATGTGATTAGTTCACATCTCCATGTGACTAACACCCAAAGGGTTTACTAGAGTCAATAATCTAGTTCACATCGCTATGTGATTAACACCCAAAGAGTACTAAGGTGTGATCATGTTTTGCTTGTGAGAGATGTTTAGTCAATGGGTCTGCCACATTCAGAGCTGTATGTCTTTTGCAAATTTTCTATGTTTACAATGTTGTGCAGGGAGCTACTGTAGATAATTGCTCCCACTTTCAATATGTATCCAGATTGAGACTTAGAGTCATCCGGATCAGTGTCAAAGCTTGCATCGATGTAAGCCTTTATGACGAACTTTTTGTCACCTCCATAACCGAGAAACATGCCCTTATTTCACTAAGGATAATTTTGACCATTGTCCAGTTATCCACTCCTAGTTCAATATCGTACCCCCTAGCCAAACTCATGGCAGGGTACACAATAGGTTTGGTACACAACATAGCATACTTTATAGAACCTATGACTGAGGTATAGGGAATGAATTTTCATTCTCTTTCTATTTTCTGCCGTGGTCGGGTTTTGAGTCTTTACTCAACTTCACACCTTGCAACACAGGCAAGAATTCCTTCTTTGACTGTTCCATTTTGAACTACTTCAAAAACTTGTTAAGGTATGTGCTTTGTGAAAGTCCAATTAAGCGTCTTGATCTATCTCTATAGATCTTGATGCCCAATATATAAGAAGCTTCACTAAGGTCTTTCATTGAAAAACTCATTTCAAATACTCCTTTATGCTTTCTAGAATGTCGGTGCGAAACGACACCTATGGGATCACAAGAATCCCTACTGCGGTTGCGGTGCGTGGGGTTGAGAGAAGAGCGGGTCTAACAGAGAGCACGCGGTTCGTTTATCCAGGTTCGGGCCGCGAGGATGCGTAAAACCCTAGTCCTGCTTTGGTGGATGTATTCTAAGTTCTTGAACTAGCTACGGGGTGTAACGAGCTCCAAAAAGCCGAATCCCTCTCCTCGTTGCCTTGGGCCTCCTTTTATAGAAAAAGGGGTTGCCATTATGGCACATAGGAGGTGGAAAGGCAACAGTGTTGCGAGGTTATCCTAGTATTACAGGACAAAGCGCATTAAATGCGAGGCTTAGGTGTCCCTCCACTTTATCAGGGGTGGGGGCGAGGCTCGTCCTGTCTGTCGCCGCTCCTCCAAGCTTCGACATGCGCCCTGGCCAGCGATGCATGCGGTGCCATGTAGGTACGCAGGCAGCTGAGGTGGCGCGGTGGTGGAGTCTCCATGAAGGGCTGCATGTCGCCACGCAGGTGCCTGCCCCATCTGGTTTGGTCGGCAGCTACATGCGAACGGCGGCAGAGACTTGGCTGGTGTGGGCCTGACGATGGCCCTGCTGGTGCGCTTGGCGAGGGCCTTGCTGGGTGGCCCAGCAAGGGTCTTGCCATGGCGTGCAGGCGTCCCTGACAAGGATCTTGCCGGGGGTCTTGTGGGTTTCCTCGGTGAGGATGGCTGCCTTCCTATCCTCATTTGACCTTGACTATTCTTTGTCTTCATGAAGATCTGCATGCCATCACAAAGGTGCCTCCCGAGCCCTGTCCAATGCATTTGTTGAGTGTTGGTGGGCTCGAGGGTGGCTCGCTCGGCTGGTGTGGGTGAGCTGGCCCGGCAAGGGTCCTTGCCGGGGAAACCTGCTTTGCCCATCTGATCTTTGTGGCCTTGGTCCTTGTCGTTGCTTTGCTTCGTCTTGGGATTCGATCTTACCTTGGCTTACCTCCCTTGCTTTGCTCGGTGTGGTCACGGGCGCGGCCCTGACTGCCGGTGCACAAGTAAAGGGGTACAAAAATGTGCCCCTAGTTTTGTACACCGACAGGAGCCCCCGGGCCTGGGCCACACATAAGTGTGACACGTTGTTGGGTCAGGCCCAAAATGATGCGCGGGGAGGGGGGGCGGTTTTTACCGCGGTAAGATTTTTCACGCGCTGTGCTTCCCACAACCCGCGCGCGCGGCATGGGGTGGAGGGGCGTGCGTGACGTAGGCGGCATGCGTGGGGCGGGTTTCACACGCATGCGTCACATCACAGTAAAGAGGCGGCTCGCGCCTTCCCCGTAAAGGGAGGGAGCCGTGGAGGCGCGGCTCATTTACTGGATCACGGGGTGGGGAGTGGTTGCAAACGGGGGTGGCAACCGGTGGAGGCGGGAAGCCGGGTCGTCGCTGGTTGTGGCAGCGGGTCGGTCTTGGTTCCCTGCGCCTCCCGTGTCTTGATTGACCGAGCGGGGCGGCCGAGCCCCAACCCCGTTCCTTTATAAAGAGGGGGAAGGGGGGATGGCACCCCGCATTCTTCCATCTTCTACCTCCCTTCGCTTCCGCTCCTTCCTTTCATTCACCATGGAGAAAGGGAATCCCGGTCCTTCAATGGTGGCGGCGAGGGTCGCCGCTCGACAATGCGTCCCTCCTCCCCCTGAGCCCGTGTTGGCAGAGCCGACCGCAAGGGGAAGGGGGAGGAGGCGAGGCCGTGGGCAAGGCCGGGGCAGAGGGCGTAGCGCTCGAGAAAGAGGAGGACGGGGCGGCAGATCAGCCTCTCCTCCGCTAGTAGTTCCTCCTCCGAGGGAGGGCCATGCCGGGCACAACCCCTGTGAATTCTTTGTCAGGCTGCGCCAGCCACCGCGCCGTCGCCTTCGCCTCCCAACTCCATTCGCGCGGGAGATGGAGCTGGATCCGTCGCAGGCGTTGGGGTTGCATATGAGGGGCTGCGGGAACGGCGACACATGGGCCGACGTCGAGTTCCCCACCCCTCACGTCATGTATCTCCATCAAGGGTGGAAGACCTTCGCTCGCCTCCACAGCTTGACGGATGGGCTCACTCTCCATTTCAAACTAATGGAGGGTGGCCTCCTCTCCGTCAAGAGCTTCGGGCACTTCGGGACTCGCGTAAGGTGCTATGTGGAGAGCTCTTCTAACGACGAAGACTCCTCCTCGAGTGAGAGTGGCGAGGAGGACAACGGCAGCAACGACGAGGCTAGTGGGCGGCAGGATGACAGGTCCGATTAGACATCGGGCGCCGCTCTGAGCGGCACCGGCGACCCCATCATCCGCGTTGCCGGCTCCTTGATCTTCTTGGGGTCGTCTCCTTGGGAGTCTGGCGCTGGGAGGCTATGGAAGAGAAAGAGGGTGGGCGGCAAGGCCGTCAGGTCGGAGTACGCGGGCACCGACGCCTTCGTCGCATACCGACGTCCTGCCGCCTCGTCTTTGAGCTCTGCCTCTGGCGCCGCCATCATCATCCAGCTCTTGGACGGCCACCAAGATGTCCTCTTGGTGTCTTCTGCCACTCGTAGCTCGCCTAGGCGCCCCTTTTGCCCTTCTGCTTTCTTGTCCCATTTCCTGAGGAGAGGGACAAGAAAGGGATTACGGGCATCTTATCTCTTTTTAGTCTTGTAAGCCTTCGGGCCTTTGTTAACTTTAGAACTTGTAATCCCCTTGTTCATGTTTTTCATTTCATATGAACTGTAGCTGTACGGGATGTTTTTTAATGAAAAAGGGATGTTTGCCGGGTTTTTCGTTCGCAGGTAAAACCCATGACAAGGATTAAATCCTTGTTACCTTTAAGATAAACGTTTTCTCGCCCGGCAACAGGCCTTGCCGTCCCCCCACTCCGCTCGACCTTTCTCACGCCCTTGGCAGAGGCAGGGATGAGGTGGGCTTAGGCTCCTCGTTTCATTTCCTTGCTACCGCGACTACGACCAAAATCGGTCCCAGGAAACGAGTCCTAGGGCTCGAAATGAGGGGAGCACGGTAGCCTAAGGATAAAACGAGGTTTCACATACCTCAGTCCATAACGAAACGCATGATAAGGGATAGAGAACTTATCTAAATCTGCAGCCCCCGGCAACCTTGGCTTGCTGCCGGGGTCCAGACGCCAGTCCATCCCCTTCCTTCCAAAGCAGCTCGGCAAGGATACTCATGTGTCCTGCGAACCAAAGAAGATAGAGAAGAACAGAGAGACGCACACCCAACCTCTAAGCTAGGGGTTAGGCGCCTCTAAGCACTATCAAACCTAACCAAGGACGAGACTCGACCTAGCATGCATGCTATAACTTAGGGCGCTAGCGCTTCATTTATTTATGCTCAGGGTCTGCGCCTGGCTTTGTGCAGAGGGTCACATGCCTTGTCGGCAAAGCTCGTACAAAAGGTGGCTTGCTGGGAGGCTCGGCAAGCCGCGCCTTATGGGTAAAACTTGCAAAGATGCTCGATGTTCCAGGAGTTGCTCACTGGTATGGCATCCTCGGTCTCCAGGTGGACTGCACTTGGCCTGGTGACTCATATTACCCGATAAGGGCCTTCCCACTTCAGCGTCAACTTGTTGGAATTCTTGGCCGACTGAACACGCCGAAGAACAAGGTCGCCTTCGTTAAGGCTTCGGGCATGAACCTTGCGGCTATGGTAGCAGCGCAAGGCTTGCTGGTAGCGTGCCACTCTTACAGCCGCCCGAAGACGATCTTCCTCAAGGGGCGTCGCATCATCTTGGTGCAACGGCTCTTGCCCAAGCTCATCATAAGCGAGCACTCGAGGTGACCCGTGTATGAGTTCCGTGGGGAGAACTGCTTCTGCCCCATATACCAGGGCAAAAGGTGTCTGGCCAGTGGCTCGATTTGGCATCGTTCTGATCGACCAAAGAACCACTGCCAACTCGTCAATCCAACGCCTTCCACTCTTGTGCAGCCTGCCAAAGGTCTTCGTTCTCAAGCCTCGCAACACTTCAGCATTTGCCCTCTCCACTTGGCCGTTGCTCCGTGGATGTGCCACGGAAGCAAAACAGACCTTGCTGCCGAGGTCTCGGACGTACTGCATGAAGGTATGGCTTGTGAACTGCGTGTCGTTGTCGGTGATGACTCTGTTTGGCACACCAAAATGGCAGACCAGTTCTCTGAAGAGTTTGACGGCTGATTGAGTAGTCACCTTCCTCACTACTTCCACCTCTGGCCACTTTGTGAACTTGTTGATTGCAAACGTACAAGTACTCAAAGCCCCCGACAGCATGGGGGAAAGGGCCCAGTATATCGAGCCCCCAGACCGAGAATGGCCAGGAGAGAGGGATTGTCTGAAGGGCTTGAGCTGGTTGATGAAGCTTCTTTGAATGGAACTGGCATGCTTCACACTTGGTGACTAGTGCCGTCGCATCCTGGAGGGCGGTGGGCCAGAAGAAACCTTGCTGGAATGCCTTCCCGGCAAGGGCCCTTGACCCTATGTTGGAGCCACATATGCCTCCATGTATTTCTGCCAACAGCTCTAGTCCTTCCTCCCGGGGGATGCACTTGAGTTTCACGCTGTTCGGCCTCCTCCGGTACAGGACGTCATCGACGAACTGGTACAGGGCGGACCAACGGGCTACTCTTTCCTCTTCTTCCTGCTCCTTAGGAAGCTCCCCTGTTTGGAGGAATTGGATGGTGTGCTGCGCCCATGCCGGAGCGTGAGGCTCGACGGCAAGGACCAAAGGCATCTCTTCCGCCATGGGAGCGGCTGTCTCCACGGCCAGGGCCTAATGCCCCGCCGGAGCCAGCTGCCCTTGGGCAGACTCAGTGTTCGCGGCAGCACCCTTGCCTGCAGCCCCGGGGGGCTCGGTTGGAAAGTACTTGTCGGGACCTGATTTCCTCCGATTGCTCTGCCTTGTTGATGGATCGACGGATGGTTGAGTTAACCGGAGCAAAACGGTACCTGGTTCCATAGGTAGCTTGAATGCGGCACACTTTGACAGGTAATCGGCGATGTCGTTCTCCGCTCGGGGGACGTGCTCCGCCTGCATACCATCAAAGCGTTCCTCTAGCTTCCTCACCTCATATACGTATGCTTCCATCAGTGGGCTCTGATAATCTTTGTTGACCTGCCTGACAACGATCTGCGAGTCACCCCTGACGAAGAGCTTCTTAACCCCGAGGTCCGCCGTGATCCTGAGACCGGCAAGCAATCCCTCGTACTCGGCGGTGTTATTGGTGGACATCTCCTTGGGGAAGTGCATCTAGATCACGTACTTGAGGTGGTCTCCGGTGGGTGCGACGAGCAGCACGCCGGCACCGGCGTCTTGCAGCGAGAAGGCTCCATCAAAGTACATGATCCAATTGCGGTCTGCTTCCTTGCCGGGGAGAGTAGTCTCCTGGATTTCTTCGTCAGGCGTCGAGGTCCATTCTGCGATGAACTCTGCCAGGACTCTGCTCTGAATTGTTGAGGTACTTTCAAACTTTAAGCCGAAGCTTGACAACTCCAAGCCCATTCCACAATCCTTCCGGTTGCGTCTGGGTTGTGCAGTATCCGTTGCAACGGGAGGCGAGTGACGACAGTGATCTCGTGAGCCTGGAAGTAGTGACACAGCTTCCTCAAGGCCATGGGGAGGTCGAAGAGCAATTTTTGCACACCGGAATACCTTGACCTAGCCCCCTGCAAGAGGGATCTGACAAAGTAAACCGGGTGCTGCATCATCTTTTTCTTGGGCACCACTTCACTCGGCTGCGGGGGCATTGCCCTCGTGGCACCAGACTCTGCCGGGGGTCGCGCCTTGTCGACACCAGGCCCTGCCGGTGGAATCTTCGGCTCGCCATCCGCTGGTTCTGCCGCCATTGCTGCCTCCTCGTCGACCTCCCTCTGCGCCACTAGTGCGGCTCCGACCACTTGGTTCGTCGCCGCCAAATACAGCAGCAACAGCTCTTGTGGTTTAGGCGCTATAGTGCGGCCTTGGCTTCTGGGGTCCACTCTATTGGGCCCGCCTTTTTCAAGATCTTGAAAAAGGGAAGGGCGCGCTTGGCGGACTTGGAGATGAACCGACTCATAGCAGCAACGCAGCCGGCGAGCCGACGCACATCCTTGATCCGCTTGGGCGCCTTGATCTGCTCAATAGCCTTGATCTTGTCTGGGTTTGCCTCAATCCTGCGCTGTGACACGAAGAAATCGAGAAGCTTGTCGGACGGGACGCCGAAGACACACTTCTCAGGGTTCAACTTGAGGTTGATCTTGCGCAGGTTGGCAAATGTCTCTTCTAGATCTTGCACAAGAGTCGGCCCGTCCTTGGTTTTGACCACTATGTCCTCCATGTAGGCCTCCATATTTCTATGGAGCTGAGGTTCAAAACCAATTTGGACCGCTCTTGCAAACGTTGAGCCAGCACTCTTCAACCCGAAAGGCATCCGTAAAAAGCAATACGTACCACATGGGGTGATGAATGATGTCTTCTCTTCATCCTCTCTTGTCATGAAGATTTGGTGGTAGCCTGAGTAGGCATCGAGGAATGATAGCAGATCACACCCGGCCGTGGAGTCAACAATCTGGTCGATGTGTGGCAATGGGAAGGGGTCCTTAGGACAAGCCTTATTGATATCTGTGTAGTCAATACACAGCCTCCACTTCCCATTCACCTTGCGCACCACTACCGGATTGGCCAACCATGTCGGGTGGAGCACCCCTCTCACCAAACCTTTTGCTTCTAACTTCCTGATCTCCTCTATGATGAACTCCTGCCTCTTCAGAGCCTGCTTTTTGACCTTTTGCTTGACGGGCCGCGCGTGTGGGAAGACATCTAGGTGGTGCTCAATCACCTCCCTGGAAACACCAGGGATGTCGGATGCTTGCCATGCAAACACGTCGACATTCGCCCGCAGGAAGGTGATGAGCTCGCCTTCCTATTTGCTGCTGAGGGCGGAGCCTATGATGAAGGCCTCTCTCGTGCCATCCTTCGTGACGGGCACCTTCTTGGTCTGCGGCGGCTCGGCTCTGGATCTCTTATTGTTGTCGGCAGAGCTCTCTGGCACGTCCTCAGTGGTAACACAACATCCCGAGGGGGTGCGCTTGCCGGAGTGGGTGCGAGAGGTCTTGCCAGGCTCCTTTTTTCCTCCCGGGCCTTCGGCGGCAGGAGCAGGTACCTTGACGGTAGCTGCTGCAACTGCTTCCCGGTAGAGTTGGTCGGCGTAGATCAGCGCATCCTTCTTGTTGGAGGGGATGGAGATGATGGTCAACGGCCCGGGCATCTTTAGCATGTTGTAGGCGTAGTGTGATGCCGCCATGAACTTAGCGAGTGCCGGGCGGCCGATGATCCCGTTGTAGGGCAAGGGGATCTCGGCCATGTCGAAGACGATCCTGTCCATCCGTAAGTTCAACTCCCCTCCAAACGTCATGGGAAGCGTGACCTTTCCCTTTGGCTGGCTTCTCCCCGGATTGACCCCCTGAAACGTGCCCGTTTCCTCGAGGTCTCAGTCAGGGATTTGAAACCTTTTGATCACGACAGGCGAGATCAGGTTCAGGCCGGCCCCGCCGTCAACCAACATCTTGTTCACCCTGAGGTTGCGTATTGTTGGCGAAACCAACAATGGCAAACACTTGACCGCGGTAGTGCGATCAGGGTGGTCCTCGACGTCAAAGATGAGGGGTGTGCTGGACCACTTTAGTGACTTTTGAGCGTCGAACGACGGCTCTGTTGCTGTGACCTCTCGCGCCCACTGCTTGAGCTGGCGGTGAGAGGTGTGCAGCGAGGTGCCGCCATTAACACACATGGCCTCCATAGCCTTCTGGAACCCTTGCTCGCTAGACTCGTCGTCCTCGTCGCGATCGTCGTCTTCTTGTTTCTTGTCGCGGCCCCGGGCGGGTCTTTCTTGCAGTTTGTCCCTGCCGGGGCAGCCTCCTTGGCCGCCCCGCTTCTTGCCGGATCCCTCAGCACCATCCTAGTCCTTCTCCTTGTCCCGCCTTTCGTACTCAGCCTTTTGCTTCTCAGCAAGCAGCTCGACTTGCCAGCGGTTCTAGAGATCGTGGCCCTTGGTGTGGTGGATCTTGCAGTATTGCTTGCTGGAGCTTCTTGGCTTGTCGATAGCCGCCAAGGCCCGGCAGGCGGCGCACCCAGCAATCTCCTTGCCGGGGGTGTCTGCCTTGACCTTCTTGCTGGCACTGGTATCGTTAGATCCCTTAACGGCAAGCACGGCCTTGCCTTTGCGTTTCCTGTTGCGATGCCGGCCCCTCTTCGTCGGGGCGGCGACGTTCTCCTTAGCAGAGTCGGTTTCCGCGCCGGCGTTTTCACCGGGGTACTTCCTTCCCTCTTTAGCCCGGGCGCACCTATTGGCCAGAATGTAGAGCTCGGCCACATCTTTAACATTGGTCATCACCAACTCCTCGCGCATCTTGCGATTGCACATGTTCTGATGGAACGCGCTAATCACAGCGGCGGGATGAACGTCGGGGATGTTGTACTGCACTCGGCTGAATCTCCGAATGTACTTGAGCAGGGTCTCCCCTTCCTTCTGGGGAATGATATGCAGATCACTGGCCTGGCCATGAGCTTGGTGGCCTCCCGTGAAGGCGCCAACGAACTCATGGCACAGATCTGACCAGGAAGAGATGGAGTCCGCCGGCAAGTGCATCAACCAAGACATCACATTGGGCTTGAGCGCCAGCGGGAAGTAGTTGGCAAGCACCTTGTCGTCGTGAGCCCCAGCGGCCTGCATCGCGATGGTGTAGATGCTGAGGAACTCGGACGGATGGGTCTTGCCGGTGTACTTCTCGCCGACGTCGGGCTTGAACGTGCGATGGGACGGCCATTGGAACTGCCTCAGCTCACGGGTAAAAGCCGGGCAGCCCACCTAGTAAGGTAGGCCGCCAGGGCCCCCTGGTGCCGGGTGGTCTGTAGTGGGTCCCACCCGCTTGTCCGACTGGCGGCGTGCTTCGCGTCGGCACTCGACGGTGGTTCAAGCGTCTTCATGAGCTCGGTCCCGAAGGACCTGGCGCTGGTCGCGGAGGGTCCATGGATCGAACGACGCTATGGAGATGTTATCACCAGCGTCACTGCGACGGGCCGATGCCCGTGGCGGCTGGCTAGGGGAGGAGAGTGCACTATGGCCACAGCTCCCCTGGTCCTCCCAGCGCCAGCATGTGGTGGTTCGGTGGAGCGCTGACCCGAGGGCCCCGCCGGTCGTGACTCGTCCTTGTTCGCGATGGCGACGAGGCTCCGGATGGTGGCCCTCCACTCATCGAGCTTCTCGGCAGCAGGAGGGAAGTCGAGGAGCAGCTGCGCATGCGCCAAGGCTTCCGCTGGTGTGGGTGGCGGTGACAGCTGAGTGGATCGTGGCGCGCTTTGACTTCTAACTATGTTAGAAGGAGCTCTGTCACGACCCAGCGGTTGCGTGCCATTTTCACCAGTGCTTCGGCGAGCGTGTTGAACTCCTTCGCCTTGCTGACGACGCACAAGGCTCTTCCCACGGCGGTGCCCAGGGTCACCAACATGGTGACACTGTTCGGCGCACACACCATGGGAAGAACGCGTGGTGGTCGCCGGTGTATGCGTCCTGGAGGTCGCCGCGCCGCCCGAAGTTGGCGCAATGACACCCTCGGAGGGCCCCGCTCCGCCGGCAGGGGGTCCAGCTCCGCCTTTAGGTCTGGCGGTGTGGGGCCGACCGTCTAGTGCACAAACGAGGCCGCTCGCCAGGCTCCGACTGCCTGGGTGGTGCTGGTGTTTGTGGGCCGTGGCCCGAGTCCTGTCCGCGATCGGTCCGCTGCCCGTCCACGCCGGCACGGGCCGTTCGGCCCCCAACGAGTCGATCGCCATGGCCGTCTTCTTCTTAGGGGCCATGGCGACGAAGAACCGCTAGGCTAACTATCAGACCAGATTCTCACAAATGCCCCCCCTACCTGGCGCGCCAAAGATGTCGGTGGGAAACGACACCTATGGGATCACAAGAATCCCTACTACGGTTGCGGGGCGCGGGGTTGAGAGAAGAGCGGGTCTAACATAGAGCACGCGGTTTGTTTATCCAGGTTCGGGCCGCAAGGATGCGTAAAACCCTAGTCCTGGTTTGGTGGATGTATTCTGAGTTCTTGAACTAGCTACGGGGTGTAACGAGCTCCAAAAAGCCGAATCCCTCTCCTCGTCGCCTTGGGCCTCCTTCTATAGAAAAAGGGGTTGCCACTGTGGCACACAGGAGGTGGAAAGGCAACAGTGTTGCGAGGTTATCATGGTATTATAGGACAAAGCACATTAAATGCAAGGCTTAGGTGTCCCTCCACTTTATCAGGGGCGGGGGCGAGGCCCGTCCCGTCCGTCGCCGCTCCTCCAAGCTTCGACACACGCCCTGGCCAGCGATGCATGTAGTGCCATGTAGGTAGGCAGGCAACTGAGGTGGTGCGGTGGTGGAGTCCCCACGGAGGGTTGCATGTCACCACGCAGGTTCCTGCCCAGCTGGTTGGGTCGGCAGCTGCATGCGAACGGCAACGGAGACTTGGCTGGTGTAGGCCTGACGGTGGCCCTGCTGGTGCGCTTGGTGAGGGCCTTGCCGGGTGGCCCGGCAAGGGTCTTGCCGTGGCGTGCAGGCGTCCCCGGCAAGGGTCTTGCCGGGGGTCTTGTGGGTTTCTTCGGTGAGGATGGCTGCCTTCCTATCCTCATTTGACCTTGACTATTCTTTGTCTTCATGAAGATCTACATGCCATCACAGAGGTGCCTCCCGAGCCCTGTCCAATGCATTTGTCGAGTGTTGGTGGGTTCGAGGGTGGCTCGCCCGGCTGGCGTGGGCGAGCTGCCCCGGCAAGGGTCTTGCCGGGGCCGCTGAGGCTGCCCCGGCAAGGGTCCTTACCGGGGAAACCTGCTTTGCCCATCTGATCTTTGTGACCTTGGTCCTTGTCGTTGCTTTGCTTTGTCTTGGGCTTCGATCTTACCTTGGCTTACCTCCCTTGCTCTGCTCGGTGTGGTCACGTGCACGGCCCTGACTGCCCGTGCACAGGTAAAGGGGTACAAAAATGTGCCCCTAGTTTTGTACACCGACATATAAAATTCTACATCATTTCCGATCAACAATATGTCATTTACATATACTTACCAGAAAGGTTGTAGTGCTCCCACTCACTTTCTTGTAAATACACTTCACCACAAGTCTGTATAAAACTATATATGCTTTGATCAACTGATCAAAACGTATATTCCAACTCTGAGATGCTTGCACCAGTCCATAGATGGATCGCTGGAGCTTGCACATTTGTTAGCACCTTTAGGATTCACAAAACCTTCTTGTTGTATCATATACAACTCTTCTTTAATAAATCTATTAAGGAATGTAGTTTTGACATCCATTTGCTAGATATAAAATGTGGCAATTGCTAACATGATTCGGACAGACTTAAGCATCGCTACGAGTGAGAAAATCTCATCATAGTCAACACCTTGAACCTGTCAAAAAACTTTTTTTTCGACAATTCGAGCTTTGTAGATAGTAACACTACTACCAGCGTCTGTATTCCTCTTCAAGATCCTTTTATTCTCAACGGCTTGCCGATCATCGGGCAAGTCCACCAAAGTCCACACTTTGTTCTTATACATGGATTCTATCTCAGATTTCATGGCCTCAAGCCATTTCGTGGAATCTGGACTCATCATCGCTTCCTCATAGTTCGTACGTTTGTCATGGTCAAGTAACATGACCTCCAGAACAGGATTACCATACCACTCTGGTGTGGATCTTACTCTGGTTGACCTACGAGGTTCGGTAGTAACTTGATTAGAAGTTTTCATGATCATCATCATTAGCTTCCTCTCTAATTGGTGTAGGAATCACTAGAACTGATTTCTATGATGAACTACTTTCCAATAAGGGAGTAGGTACAATTACGTCATCAAGTTCTACTTTCCTCCCCCTCACTTCTTTCGAGATAAACTTTTTCTCTAGAAAGGATCCACTCTTAGCAACAAAGATCTTGCCTTCGGATTTGTGATAGAAGGTGTACCCAATAGTTTCTTTTGGGTATCCTATGAAGACGCACTTCTCCGATTTGGGTTTGAGCTTATCAGGTTGAAACTTTTTCACATAAGCATCGCAACCCCAAATTTTAAGAAACGGCAACTTGGGTTTCTTGCCAAACCACAGTTCATACGGTGTCGTCTCAACGGATTTTTAGACGATGCCCTATTTAACGTGAATGCAGCTGTCTCTAATGCATAACCCCAAAACCATAGTGGTAGTTCGGTAAGAGACATCATAGATTGCACCATATCTAATAAAGTATGGTTATGACGTTCGGACACACCATTATGCTGTGGTGTTCCAGGTGGCGTGAGTTGCGAAACTATTCCACATTGTTTCAAATGAATACCAAACTCGTAACTCAAATATTCATCTCCTGCAATCAGATCATAGAAACTTTATTTTTCTTGTTACGATGATTTTCCACTTCACTCTGAAATTCTTTGAACTTTTCAAATGTTTCAGACTTATGTTTCATCAAGTAGATATACCCATATCTGCTCAAATCATCTGTGAAGGTTAGAAAATAACGATACCCGCCGCGATCCTCAACACTCATTGGACTGCACACATCAGTATGTATTATTTCCAGCAAGTATGTTGCTCGCTCCATTGTTCCAAACAACGGAGTCTTAGTCATATTTCCCATGAGGCATGGTTCGCAAGCATCAAGTGATTCATAATCAAGTGATTCCAAAAACCCATCAGTATGGAGTTTCTTCATGCGCTTTACACCAATATGACCTAAACGGTAGTGCCACAAATAAGTTGCACTATCATTATTAACTTTGCATCTTTTGGCATCAATATTATGTGTATCACTGTGATCGAGATTCAGTAAACCATTTATATTGGATGTAAGACCATAGAAGGTTTTATTCATGTAAACATAACAACAATTATTCTCTGATTTAAATGAATAACCGTATCGCAATAAACATGATCCAATCATATTTATGCTCAACGCAAACACCAAATAACATTTATTTAGTTCCAATACTAATCCTGAAGGAAAAGGGAGTGTGCGATGGTGATCTTATCAACCTTGGAATCACTTCCAACACACATCCTCACCTCGCCCTTAACTAGTCTCTGTTTATTTTGCAACTCCTATTTTGAGTTACTACTCTTAGCAACTAAACCAGTATCAAATACTGAGGGGTTGCTATAAACACTAGTAAAGTACACATAAATAACATGTATATCAAAATATACTATTGTTCACTTTGCCATCCTTATTATCCGCCAAGTATCTAGGGCAGTTCCACTTCTACTGACCATTTCCTTTGAGGTAGACTCGGTTCCAGGCTTGGGTCTAGCTTTCGTATTCTTCATGGGAGCAGTAACTTGCTTGGTATTCTTCTTTGAAGTTCCTCTTTCTTTCCCTTTGCCCTTTTCTAGAAACTAGTGGTCTTGTTAACCATCAACACTTGATGCTATTTCTTGATTTCTACCTTCACCGATTTCAGCATCGCGAAGAGCTAGGGAATACTTTATTCATCCCCTGCATATTATAGTTCATCACTAAGTTCTAGTAACTTGGTGATAGTTACTAGAGAACTTTGCCAATTACTATCTTATCTGGAAGATTAACTCCCACTTGATTCAAGCAATTGTAGTACCCAGACAATCTGAGCACATGCTCACTGGTTGAGCTATTCTCCTCCATCTTGTAGGCAAAGTACTGTCAGAGGTCTCATGCCTCTTGACACGGGCATGAGTATGAAATACCAATTTCAACTCTTAGAACATCTTATATGCTTTATGGCATTCAAAATGTTTTTCAAGTCCCGGTTCTAAGCCGTAAAGCATGGTGCACTAAACTATTAAGTAGTCATCATACCGAGCTTTGTCAAACATTCATAATGTGTGCATATGCTCCTGCAATAGGTCTGTCACCTAGTGGTGCATCAAGGACATAATTCTTCTATGCAGCAATGAGGATAATCCTCAAATCACAGACCTAGTCCGCATCATTGCTACTATCATCTTTCAACATAGTTTTCTCTAGGAACATATCAAAAATAAAACAGGGGAGCTATACGCGAGCTATTGATCTACAACATAGATTTGAAAAAACCTAAGTTCATGATAAATTAAAGTTCAATTAATCATATTACTTAAGAACTACCACTTAGATAGACACCCCTCTAATCATCTAAGTGATCACATGATCCATATCAACTAAACCATGTCCGATCATCATGTGAGATGGAGTAGTTTTCAATGGTGAACATCACTATGTTGATCATATCTACTATATAATTCACGCTCGACCTTTCGGTCTCAATGTTCCGAGGCTATATCTGCATATGCTAGGCTCGTCAAGTTTAACCCGAGTATTCTGCTTGTGCAAAACTGGCTGGCACCCGTTGTATGTGAACGTAGAGCTTATCACACCCGATCATCACATGGTGTCTCGACACGACGAACTGTAGCAATGGTGCATACTCAGGGAGAACACTTATACCTTGAAATTTAGTTAGAGGTCATCTCATAATGCTACCGCCGTACTAAGCAAAATAAGATGCATAAAGGATAGACATCACATGCAATCAATATAAGTGATATGATATGGCCATCATCATCTTGTGCCTTTGATCTCCATCTCCAACGCACCGTCATGATTACCATCGTCACCGGCTTGACACCTTGATCTCCATCGTGGCATCATTGTCATCTCGCCAACTATTGCTTCTATGACTATCGCTACCGCTTAGTGATAAAGTAAAGCAATTACATGGCAATTGCATTTCATACAATAAAGCGACAACCATGTGGCTCCTGCCAATTGCCGATAACCGTGTTACATAACATGATCATCTCATACAACAATTTATATAATCACGTCTTGACCATATCACATCACAACATGCCCTGCAAATACAAGTTAGACGTCCTCTACTTTGTTGTTGCAAGTTTTACGTGGCTGCTACGGGCTTAGCAAGAACCATTCTTACATACGATCGAAAACCACAACGCGGTATAGTGATTGCTTTTTGATCTTCAGAAAGAACCCTGTTCATTGAATCCGATTCAACTAAAGTTGGAGAAACTGACACCCGCTAGCCACCTGTGTGCAAAGCACGTCCGTAGAACCAGTCTCATGAACATGGTCATGTAATGTCGATCCGGGCCGCTTCATCCAACAATATCGCCAGATCAAGAAACAACTAGTGACGACAAGCAATATGTATATACACACACGCCCACAACTCCTTTGTGTTCTACTCGTGCATATAACATCTACGCATAGACCTGGCTCTCATACCACTGTTCGAGAACGCAGTAATTTCAAAAAAATCCTACGCACACGCAAGATCCATCTAGGTTATTCATAGCAACGAGAGGGGAGAGTGTGTCTACATACCCTCGTAGACCGAAAGAGGAAGCGTTTATCAATGTGGTTGATGTAGTCGTACACCTTCACGATCCGTCCCAATCAAGTACCGAACGTATGGCACCTTCGCGTTCAGCACACGTTCAGATCGATGACGTCCTCTCTTTATTGATCCAGCAAGACGGGCGAAGTAGTAGATGAGTCCCGGCAGCACGACGGCGTGGTGACGGTGTTGGTGAAGAAGAATCTCCGCAGGGCTTCGCCTAAGCACTACGGAAACTATGATGGAGGATAAACTAGAGGGGACAGGGTTGCCGGCACATGGCTTGGTGTTTCTTGATGTCTCTTTGGTGCTAGCCCTGTCCCTCTATTTATATGTTGAGCCCTGGGGTCGAAACTTGGAGCAAAAGCCTCCTCATAGTTGGTTTTGCCCGAAAGGCAAGAGTCCCACTCGGACTCTAGGACCAACGCCACAATCCTTGGCGTATGGCCCAGATGCCATGGGCCTCGGCGTCTGGCCCACGCCAGGGTCTCCGACGTTTGGCCCCTTGGCCTCCGCAAAACTCCTTTTGCACCAACCTAAAGCCTCGTGGTCTTCACCCCTTGGCCAAACCATATCATCCTATATATCAACCTTTACCTCCGGACCATTCCGGAGCTCCTCGTCATGTCCGTGATCTCATCCGGGACTCCTCGTCAACGAACGTTAAGCGTGCGGACCCTACGTATTCGAGAACTATGTCGACATGACCGAGACAACTCTCTGATCAATAACTAATAGCGGAACCTGGATGCCCATATTGGCTCCTACATATTCTACGAAGATCTTTATCGTTCGAACCGCATAACAACATACGTTATTCCCTTTGTCATCAGTATGTTACTTCCCCGAGATTCGATCGTCGGTGTCCTCATACCTAGTTCAATCTCGTTACTGGCAAGTCTCTTACTCGTTTCGTAATGCATCGTCCTGCAATTAAATCATTAATCACATTGCTTGCAAGGCTTATAGTGATGATCATTATCGAGAGGGCCCAGAGATACCTCTCCGATACACGGAGTGACAAATCCTAACCTCGATCTATGCCAACTCAACAAACACCATAGGAGACACCTGTAGAGCATCTTTATAATCACCCAGTTACATTGTGACGTTTGATAACACACTAAGTGTTCCTCCGGTATTCGGGAGTTGCATAATATCATAGTCATAGGAACATGTATAAGTCATGAAGAAAGCAATAACAATAAAGTAATCGATCATAGTGCTAAGCTAACAGATGGGTCTAGTCCATCACATCATTCTCTAATGATGTGATACCGTTCATCAAATAACAACACATGTCCATGGCTAGGAAACTTAACCATCTTTGATTAACGAGCTAGTCAAGTAGAGGCATACTAGGGACACTCTGTTTGTCTATGTATTCACACATGTACTAAGTTTCCGGTTAATACAATTCTAGCATGAATAACAAGCATTTATCATGATAGAAGGAAATATAAATAACAACTTTATTATTGCCTCCAGGGCATATTTCCTTCAGCATCATATACAACTCTTCTTTAATAAATCCATTAAGGAATGTAGTTTTGATATCCATTTGCCAGATTTCATAAAATGCGGCAACTGCTAACATGATTCGGACAAACATTTAAGCATCGATACGAGTGAGAAAATATCATCGTAGTCAACACCTTGAACTTGTCGAAAACCTTTTGCAACAATTCGAGCTTTGTAGATAGTAACACTACTATCAGCGTCCGTCTTCCTCTTGAAGATCCATTTATTCTAAATGGCTCACCGGTCATCGAGCAAGTCAATCAAAGTCCATACTTTGTTCTCATACATGGATCCCATCTCAGATTTCATGGCCTTAAGCCAGTTCGCGGAATCTGGGCTCATCATCGCTTCCTCAGGTTTGTCATGGTCTAGTAACATGACTTCCATAACAGGATTACCGTACCACTCTAGTGCGAAACATACTCTGGTTGAGCTACGAGGTTCGGTAGTAACTTGATCTGAAGTTTCATGATCATCATCATTAACTTCCTCACTAATTGGTGTAGGTATCACTGGAACTGATTTCTGTGATGAACTATTTTCCAATTCGGGAGAAGGTACAATTACCTCATCAAGTTCTACCTTCCTCCCACTCACTTCTTTCAAGAGAAACTCCTTCTCTAGAAAGGATCCACTCTTAGCAACAAAGATATTGCCTTCGGATCTGTGATAGAAGGTGTACCCAACAGTTTCTTTTGGGTATCCTATAAAGACGCACTTCTCCGATTTGGGTTTGAGCTTATCAGGCTGAAACTTTTTCACATAAGCATCGCAACCCCAAACTTCAAGAAATGACAGCTTAGGTTTCTTGCTAAACCACAGTTCATACGGTGTCATCTCAACGGATTTTTAGACGGTGCCCTATTTAATGTGAATGCAACTGTCTCTAATGCATAACCCCAAAACAATAGTGGTAAATCAGTAAGAGACATCATAGATCGCACCATATCTAATAAAGTATGGTTACGACGTTCGGACACACCATTACGTTGTGGTGTTCCAGGTGGAGTGAGTTGCGAAACTATTCGATATTGTTTCAACTGAAGACCAAACTCATAACTCAAATATTTCATCTCCGCGGTCAGATCGTAGAAACTTTATTTTCTTTTTACGATGATTCTCCACTTCACTCTTAAATTCTTTGAACTTTTCAAATGTTTCAGACTTGTGTTTCATTAAGTAGATATACTCATATCTGCTCAAATCATTTGTGGAGGTCAGAAAATAACGATACCCGCCGCGAGGCTCAACACTCATTGGATCGCATACATCAGTATGTATTATTTCTAATAAGTCTGCTGCTCGCTCCATTGTTCCGGAGAACGGAGTCTTAGTCATCTTGCCCATGAGGCATGATTCACAAGCATCAAGTGATTCATAATCAAGTGATTCCAAAAGCCCACCAGCATGGAGTTTCTTCATGCACTTTACACCAATATGACCTAAACGGCAGTGCCACTAGTATGTTGCACTATCATTATCAACTTTGCATCTTTTGGCATCAATATTATGAATATGTGTATTACTACGATCGAGATTCAGTAAACCATTCACCTTGGGTGTATGACCACATATGTTTTTATTCATGTAAACAGAATAATGATTATTCTTTGACTTAAATGAATAATCGTATTGCAATAAACATGATCCAATCATATTATGCTTAATGCAAACACCAAATAACATTTATTTTAGGTTCATCACTAATCCCAAAGGTAAAGGGAGTGTGCGATGGTGATCTTATCAACCTTGGAATTACTTCCAACACGCATCGTCACCTTGCCCTTAACTAGTCTCTGTTCATTTTGTAACTCATGTTTCAAGTTACTAATCATAGCAACTGAACCAGTATCAAATACCCAGGGGCTACTATGAACACTAGTAAAGTACACATGAATAACATGTATATCATATATACTTTTGTTCACTTTGCCATCCTTCTTATCCGCCAAGTATTTGGGGCAGTTCCTCTTCGCGTGACCATTTCCTTTCAAGTAGAAGCACTGAATTTCAGGCTTGGATCTAGCTTTGGGCTTGTTCACGGGAGTGGCAACTTGCTTGCCATTCTTCTTGAAGTTCCCTTTATTTCCCTTTCCCTTTTACTTGAAACTAGTGGTCTTGTCAACCATCAACACTTGATGCTTTTCTTGATTTCTACCTTCGCCCATTTCAGCATCGTGAAGAGCTCGGGAATCATTTTACGTCATCCCTTGCATATTATAGTTCATCACTAAGTTCCAGTAACTTGGAGATAGTGACTAAAGAACTATGTCAATCACTATATCTGGAAAATTAACTCCCACTTAACTCAAGCAATTTTAGTACCCAGAAAATCTGAGTACATGCTCACCGGTTGAGCTATTCTCCTCCATCTTGTAGGCAAAGTACTTTGAGAAGTCTCATACCTCTCGACACGGGCATGAGTCTGAAATACTAATTTCAACTTCTTGGAACATCTTATATGCTCTGTGGCATTCAAAATGTTTTTGGAGTCTCAGTTCTAAGCCGTAAAGCATGGCGCACTAAACTACCAAGTAGTCATCATACCGAGCTTGCCAAATGTTCATAACGTCTGTCTCTGCTCCTGCAATAGGTTCGTCACCTAGTGGTGCATCAAGGACATAATTCTTCTGTGCAACAATGAGGATAATCCTCAGATCATGGATCTAGTCCGCATTATTGCTACTAACATCTTTCAACATAGTTTTCTCTAGGAACATATCATAAATAAAATGGGGAAGCATACGCGAGCAATTGATCTACAACATAGATATCCAGATACTATCAGGACTAAGTTCATGATCAATTTAAGTTCAATTAATCATATTACTTAAGAACTCCCACATAGATAGACATCCCTCTAATCATCTAAGTGATCACGTGATCCATATCAACTAAACCATGTCCGATCATCACGTGATATGGAGTAGTTTTCAATGGTGAACATCACTATGTTGATCATATCTACTATATGATTCACGCTCGACCTTTCGGTCTCAGTGTTCCGAGGCCATATATGCATATGCTAGGCTCGTCAATTTTAACCCGAGTATTATGTTGGGGAACACAGTATTTCAAAAAAAATCCTATGATCATGCAAGATCTATCTAGGAGAAGCATAGAAAGGAGAGGGGAAGAGTATGTCTACGAACCCTCATAGACCGAAAGCGGAAGCGTTATGAATCGCGGTTGATGTAGTCGAACGTCTTCGCGATCCAACCGATCAAGTACCGAATGCACGACACCTCCGCAATCTGCACACGTTCATCTCGGTGATGTCCCACGTACTCTTGATCCAGCTGAGGCCGAGGGAGAGTTTCGTCACTACGACGACGTGATGACGGTGATGATGAAGTTACCGACGCAGGGCTTCCCCTAAGCACTACAATGATATGACAAGGTGGAATTATGTGGAGGGGGCACCACACACAGCTAAACAATCAAATTGTGTGTCTATGGGGTGCCTCCCTCCCTCATATATAAAGGAGTGGAGGAGGGGAGGGCCGGCCCTCATAGGGCGCGCCCAAGGGGGGGAGTCCTAGGTTTCCACCTGTAACACCCCGGATGTAACTTTCCCAATTTGTACTTCAACTCTTGCCATTTCCGGCGTTAAGTTATTTTATTTTCTCGGGTTCGGGTCTTTGTCTCCGTGTGTTGTTATCATTGTCATGCATCTCATATCATGTCATCATGTGCATTGCATTTGCATACGTGTTCATCTCATGCATTCGAGCATTTTCCCTGTTGTCCATTTTGCATTCCGGCGCTTCGTTCTCCTCTGGTGGTCATTTCTACCTTTCTTTCGTGTGTGGGGATTAAACATTTCCGGATTGGACCGAGACTTGCCAAGCGGCCTTGGTTTACTACCGGTAGACCGCCTGTCAAGTTTCATATCATTTGGACTTTGTTTGATACTCCAACGGTTAACCGAGGGACCGAAAAGGCCTCGTGTGTGTTGCAGCCCAAAACCCCTCCAATTTGGCCCAAAACCCACCTAACTCTGCTCCATCACCTAGAGCGTTCGATCACGATCGCGTGGCCGAAAACCGCACCTCATTTGGACTCTCCTAGCTCCCTCTATGCCTATTTAAAGACCCCTTCCCCGAAATCCGGATCTCCCTCTCCGAAACCCTAAATTTTCCACCTCGCGTCGGCCGGACACGTCCGTCCCTGGCCGGACATCGTTCGCCGCCCGCCCGCACCAGTGGCAGATCGCCACGTGTCCCTTCGCCGCCAGCCGCCGCCGCGGCCCGGCGAGCCCGCAGCGGGCCCGCCCGGCCCATCGCCGCCCGCGCCTCCC
>NC_057809.1:468212413-468223399 GCF_018294505.1 Triticum aestivum
GCCGCCTCGCCCGACGCGCCGCCGCCGCGCCCAACCACCGGAGCCGCCCCGGCCTCTTCCTCCCCGGCCGACCTCGCCTCTCCCTCCTCCGGCCTCTTCCTCCCCGCCGACGAACAGTGCTCGCCGGAGCAGCCGCCACCTCGCCGGAGTTCTCGGTTCGCGTGCCGTGAACAATAAACCCTAGATCTCGGGGTGATTTTTTTTCTCTAAGTCCCGAAATTGCAGATCCAAGTGCTCCTGTTCATAGATCCGTAACTTTGCATCCGTAGCTCCGATTCATGCATATAGCATATCAAAATGTTCATCTCAGAAAGTAGATCATTTCATTCCATTGCATCATTCTCATTTGAGTTCATCTTGATGCCCGAAATGCTGTTAGAAGAGGGCTACTTGAGATAATTGTCAGATCTGTTACTCTATTTAGGTTTTGTCATTTTTACCATGATTAATGTGTGCATGATATGCCCTGATGCTCTACATATGTTTTGTTAAGGGTTTTGTCATCTTTCAAGAGGTGCAACCCATATATTTTTGTGATGAGTGTGGTGACTAGTGCAATCTTGCAAAGTGGTGCACTTAGTAATTCTGTTTTCAGGGATTTAGCATTTCCACTAAGTCCTTGAGCTGCTTATCTCATGTTGCCATATGTTCATGTTGTTTCCTAGTGATCCGTGCCTCTTTTGAGGATGATCAGTAATGATGTTTTGTTAATATTCTAGTGCTCTATCCATCAATGTCTTTGTTTGCAATTATGGAGCACCCTAACTTGAGTCAATCGAGCTCTACTTTTGCTACTTTGTGAATCTGGGCAGATTGTCAACTTGTTTGCAATTTTGCCGATGATGTTGTAGTTGATCCGTGCATTCTATGCTATTGTTCTTGCCATGTCTAGCTTGACTTTTATGCCTTCTTGATGGGTGTATGCTTGTCTTGCCATGACTTGCACCATAGTGAGTCCATCGAGCTCGTGAACATGCCTACTTGATATCTGTTTCAGCATGTGCCAGTTTTCACTAAGTCTGAAAACTGATTATGTTTTTGCAATGTTCACGTGCTTGTTAGTATATTTTCTGATCCCTTTTGGCTCAAGGTCACTAAGGGACTTTTGTTAAGCTATTTGAGTAGCTCCATGCCATGTTTTACTTTGCCATTTTCAGGTCCTGTAGCATGTAGTTTTGTTGCTCCGAAGAGAGCTACCTGATTTGAAATTCCAGACAAGTGTTAATTTCACTAAGTCTTAGATCTGTTTGCCATATGCATTTTGCCATGCTTGTTTGAACCTGTTAATGGATGAATTGGCCGTAGCTCAGTGCTAGATTTTTGTTAAGCATCTTGTATGCATCCCTGCCATGTATTTTGTTGTCATGTTTGGGTGCTGTAGCATGTTCATCTCATTGCATTTAGATGGCTACTTGCTATAAATCGCAGACCAGTGTCATATTTGAATCGCTTGCCATTTCCAAACGTAACTCCGATTCCGGCGTTCTTTATATCGTTTTCAAGCGATTTCATCTCATCTTTCCAATGGCACACTTGGATTTCCAAGTTGAGGCTAGGTTCTTGCATTTCCTGTCACATCTTGCATTTTGCATCCCGCATCGCATCCCGCATAGCATATCATCATTGCATCATATTGTTTGTCCTTGCACGTGGTTGATTGTGTCCTTGTTGCATGTTTGTCTTGTTTGGGTAGAGCTGGGAGATGAGTTCGCTATCGAGGAGCCCGTTGAGTTTGCTTTCGAGGATCCAGTCAACTCTAACAACTGTCCAGGCAAGATGATCATACCCTCGAAATCACTACTATCTTTGATATACTAGTTTGCTCGCTCTTTTGCTATGCCAATGCTACGATGCCTACCACTTGCTTTCAAGCCTCCCCAAACTGCCAGGTCAAACCTCTAACTCACCATGTCCTAGCAAACTGTTCATTGGCTATGTTACCGCTTTGCTCAACCCCTCTTATAGCGTTGCTAGTTGCAGGTGAAGATTGAAGGCCGTTCCTTGTTGGAACATTTATTTACTTGTTGGGATATCATTATATTATCTTGTTATCTTAATGCATCTATATACTTGGTAAAGGGTGGAAGGCTCGGCCTCTCGCCTAGTGTTTTGTTCCACTCTTGCCGCCATAGTTTCCGTCATATCGGTATTATGTTCCCGGATTTTGCGTTCCTTATGCGGTTGGGTTATAATGGGATCCCCTTGATAGTTCGCCTTGATTAAAGCTTTTCCAGCAATGCCCAACCTTGGTTTTACCATTTGCCACCTAGCCTCTTTTTCCCTTGGGTTTCCGGAGCCCGAGGGGCATCTTTTTAAACCCCCCCCCCCCCGGGCCAGTGCTCCTCTGAGTGTTGGTCCAAATAGAGCCACTTGCAGCACCACCTCGGGGCAACTTGAGGGTTGGTTTTAGTTGTACATAGTGTTCATCTGAGTGTGCCCTGAGAAAGAGATATGTGCAGCTCCTATCGGGATTTGTCGGCACATTCGGGCGGTGTTGCTGGATTTGTTTTAACCTGTCGAAGTGTCTTTAAGAACCGAGATACCGAGTCTGATCAGAACGTCTTGGGAGGAGGTCTATTCCTTCGTTGACCGTGAGAGCTTGTCATGGGCTAAGTTGGGAATCCCCTGCAGGGATTTGAACTTTCGAAAGCCGTGCCCGCGGTTATGGGCAGATGGGAATTTGTTAATGTCCGGTTGTAGATAACTTAAACCTTAACTTAATTAAAATGAATCAACTGAGTGTGTTACCGTGATGGCCTCTTCTCGGCGGAGTCCGGGAAGTGGACACGGTGTTGGAGTAATGTTTGTGCAGGATGTTCTCTAGTTTCTCGCTCGCGCTTTGCCTCCTCTTCTCGCTCTTTTTTGCGAATAAGTTAACCACCATTCTTTCTAGTCGCTTGCTCCAGCTCCACTTATATTTACCTTGGCATACCTATAAGCTTAAATAGTCTTGATCGCGAGGGTGCGAGATTGCTGAGTCCCTGTGGCTCACAGATTACTATTACACCAGATGCAGGGCCTGATGATTCCGCTCCAGCAGACGCGTATGATCTCAAGTGGGAGTTCGACGAAGACTCTCAACGTTACTATGTTTCCTTTCCCGATGATCAGTAGTGGTGCCCAGTTGGGGGTGATTGGGACCGTTGTCGCATGTTGGGTTATCTTTTATTTTGGCGCCGTAGTCGGGCCATGAGTGTTTGGATGATGTAGTGTTATTTATGTACTTGATTGACGTGGCGAGTGTAAGCCAACTATCTTCTCCCCTTTATTATTCATATTACATGGGATGTTGTGAAGATTGCCTAACTTGCGACATATGCCTTCAATGCGATTATGCCTCTAAGTCGTGCCTCGACACGTGGGAGCTATAGTCGCATCGAGGGTGTTACACCACCCTTCCCAGTAAGAGTAGGAGAAGAAGGAAGAGGGAGATCGAGGGAAGGAAAGGGGGGTCGGCCCCCACCCAATTTGGATTGGGCTTGGGGGGCGTGCCCTCCACCTGGCCGCCTCCTCCTCTCTCCCACTAAGGCCCAATAAAGCCCATTGGCTCCCCGAGGGGTTCCTGTAACCCCCCTGGTACTCCGGTAAATGCCCGAACTCATCCGGAACCATTCCGATGTCCAAACATAGCCTTCCAATATATCGATCTTTATGTTTCTACCATTTCGAGACTCCTCATCATGTACGTGATCACATCTGGACTCTGAACTACCTTCGGTACATCAAAACACATAAACTCATAATATCGATCGTCATTGGAAGTTAAGCATGCGGACCCTACGGGTTCGAGAACTATGTAGACATGACTGAGACTCACTTCTGGTCAATAACCAATAGCGGAACCTGGATGCTCATATTGGTCCCTTCATATTCTATGAAGATCTTTATCGGTCAAACTGCATAACAACACACGTTGTTCCCTTTGTTATCGGTATGTTACTTGCCCGAGATTCAATCGTCGGTATCATCATACCTATTTCAACCTCGTTACCGGCAAGTCTCTTTACTCGTTCCGTAATGCATCATCCCACAACTAACTCATTAGTCGCATTGCTTGCAAGGCTTATAGTGATGTGCAATACCGAGAGGGCCCAAAGATACCTCTCCGACAATCGGAGTGACAAATCCTAATCTTGATCTATGCCAATTCAAAAAACACCATCGGAGACACCTGTAGAGCATCTTTATAATCACCCAGTTACGTTGTGATGTTTGATAGCACACTAAGTGTTCCTCCGGTATTTGGGAGTTGCATAATCTCATAGTCATAGGAACATGTATAAGTTATGAAGAAAGCAATAGCAATAAACTAAACGATCATAGTGCTAAGCTAACGGATGGGTCAAGTCAATCAAATCATTCTCTACTGATGTGATCCCGTTCATCAAATGACAACTCATGTCTATGGCTAGGAAACTTAACCATCTTTGTTTAACGAGCTAGTCAAGTAGAGGCATACTAGTGACACTCTGTTTGTCTATGTATTCACACATGTGCTAAGTTTCTGGTTAATACAATTCTAGCATGAATAATAAACATTTATCATGATATAAGGAAATATAAATAAAAACTTTATTATTGCCTCTAGGGCATATTTCCTTCAGTCTCCCACTTGCACTAGAGTCAATAATCTAGTTCACATCATCATGTGATTTCACACCAATAGTTCACATCTTTATATGATTAGTTCACATCTTCATGTGACTACACTACAAAAAAAATACACTTCCATGATGATACGTGTTTGTCACAGTAGGTCGCATTTTTTGTCATGCATGTACATCCATGATGATTTTATGACAGAATCAAGATAGGCATACCTGTGCTGTCGTAGAAGTGTTCCATGACATTACCAAAATTATCATCACGGAAGTGTCCACTTCCATGACGATAAATCGCGCGTCACAGAAGTGCTTTCGTCAAGGGTGACCGACACATGGCATCCACCGTAACGGAACGCCGTTAAGCTATCGGGTCGGGTTTTGGATTCGATAACCCGTTAACAGCCCCAACCAATGGGGATTTTCCACGTGTAAAATCATCATTGGCTGGAGGAAACACGTGTCGGCTCATCGTTGGGACAAATGTCATCCACTCATTGGACGGAAGGCGCCTATGATACGTCGACACGTGGCACGGCCCAACAAAGGCCCATTCCTGTGAAAAGGCCGACCCGTTTGACTTGGTCAAAAGGTGGCGGGCCGGCCCATGGAAAGCCTGTTAACGGCATGTTCGCATATAGCCCATTTACAGCCTGCTAACCCAAGGCCCGTTACGCCCTATCTGAATTAGGTCCAGTAGCGTCATCTGGGCCATCCAATATGATTCCAGCCTGTTTTCACTTCTAGCGCGTGTATGGCCCATGACGTCTTTCGGCCCATATGAGGCCCTATGTAACTCTTGGCCTATTAACGGCCCGTGGTGAAACTAGCTCGTAATGAACAGTGTATCACTTTACACCCATTAACGGCTCGTGGTGAAACTGGCCCATAATGAACAGTGTATCACTTTATACCCATTAATGGCCTGTTATTCCGTTGGGCCGTTTCTAGCCCATGTTATCTTTCGGCCTTCTCAGAGCCCATTTATTCTTGGGCTCATTTCCAGCATTCGTTTACTTACGGCCCGTTACTGTCATTTTCTGCTTGTGGTCCAAATTCAGCCCATGCTTATAGTCGGCCTGTTTGTGGTCCGTTAATACGTTGGGCCGTTTTCATAGTGTCATCAAATATGGCCTATTAACGATGGCCCGTTATGGTCGGCCCATGAACGGACAATTCCAACTCTAGCCCATTTACGGCCATAATGCGGTCTGTTTGGCCCATGTTTGGCCAATCGATCATACGGCCCGTATAAGGCCCATTGATGATACGACCCGCAGAAGGCCCATTGTTTCTATGGCCCATCGAAGGCCCATTGTTTCTACGGCCCGTAGAAGGCCCACTCTTTCTACGGCCAGTCGGAGGCCAAGTGTCACTACAGTAAATATTAGCCCATGGTTATTGTGGCCTAGTTCTAAAAAATAGGTTATTGCAGCCACTAGCTAACCGCGGAAAAAGAACTGCAATGACTACAAGCAAACAAATAAACAAGACAACAAGGAAATAAATAAGCAAGGAACTAATGCTAGGCTATCACGGCTATTACACATATTACATCCATTGGGCATCAAAGTTCGCCACCAGTGCAAATATAGGGAACAAAGCAGCATATCATATACACTGGTTGTCAAAGTTGGCGACCAGCGCAAATAAACACTGCAGCAAAACAAATCCAGAACTGAAACCACTTCAGAAGATCTCAAGAAACAATATCCTGGGTACCCATAATGCTGGCAAGATGCTTAGCAAGCTTATTAACTTTCTCTTGTTTGGCGCTTAAATCCTCCAGCGCTTGCTGTTGCACCAGAAAATATGCATCTGAATTCTGCAGGGACTTCCTCAGTTCTTCAGCTTCCTGTCATAGCACATCTGATCGATGTCTTTCAACTTGAAGTTGAGACTCAAGAAGACAAACCGATTCAGGCAGCGAGTTCGAAGAGCTTGTGCCAGCAGTAGTGGCCAGTAACTCGAACACTACATCAAGACAGGACTTTTGGGTTCCCTCACCGTCGTCAAGATAGTTTTTATCAGCTTTCTTGGATACCAACAGGGATGTCTCACTATCTTGAACCTTATCTGCATTACTTCCTTTACCATTGGATAACGCGGTACTGTTCTCCAATATTTTGTCCGCATTCTAAAAGAGAAACAAGTAGACACATCACATGTTTACCATGTTGTATATGAAACTCATTCTGGTAAATGAGTTCAGTAGTAAAGTGGACAGGATAACAGCATGAAACAAACATATATCTATGTACCACGGTCACTCTATGGTATATACCATTCTAGTTTTTGTTGCCAAATCAAGATAGAGACATAGTTCAAATAATATTTGTTCAAGACAAAGCAGAATAGACAGAATATAAGTGTGGGTAACTATAGAGCAATAACAACACTTGTAATGTGCATGACATGAGAACATAACTGTTTATTCAATTGAAACTGAAATCAACATAGAGCAGGTTACAACAGCAAACCAGTTAAAGAAATGGGTTTAAAACATACCTGTTGCGCCATTGCAGTTTCAATTCCATCCTTCAAATTTGAAAATAGTTTGTTTGTGTAAATACAGTAATGCAAGAGCAAAGGAGTATGAACCATAGCTACAGAACCTGACCTGAGAACAAATCTTCTTATCCTTTAAGCGTTGAGTTGGGATTCGGAGTGGTGATCCTCGTGCTTTGGGCACTGCAGTTCCCATACTAACTGCTCATGTTTGGGTGCTCTGTGGTGGAGACGGTGATGTGTCAACTGGAACTGGGTTACTATCTGCCGGGGTTGGGGTTAGAAGGGGTGTAGCTGGTTCTCTGTCTAACTGGGTAGGGGTACAATCTGCGAGAGTCTGGGTTATGTGTGGTGGATTTGGTCCTTGGGCAAGTACAACCGTGGTTCTATCTGCATCAACTGGTAGCACTATCTTTTCTGAAGACCGTGTTGTTACTCCCTTAGATATTGCCATCACGCTCTCTAATTCAAATGGCTGATAAACAAGAAAAGTAATTTAAAGTATAGACATTGTATGATAGACAGGTGCAATGGATAGTGGGGAATAAAAGAGGGCATGAAATAATTCGTATTTATGTTGTCTAACCAAACAAGATAGCATGACACAGTTTCACATATATGATGGCTAACTAAATAGGATAGCATGACACAATTTCACATTATGATGGCTAACTAAAAAAGATGGAAAGATATAGTTCAAAATATGAGACTATGTAAATAGGATGACATGACATAATTATATAATGTGTTTATTAAATAGGTTGGCATGCCATAATTCACATACATTCACGGATAGAATGCCATAATTCAAAATATGATGACTATAAACACTAAACAAGATGAGATGATATAACTATATGATGTCTTTATTAAATGGGTTGCCATGCCATAATTCAGATAGATGATGTGTATGTACTATGTAAACATGATGGCATGATATACTTCAAATATATGATTTATATAGTAAGCAAGTAAGCAGATGGCAATCCATATATGATGTAAAAACTAAGCAATGCAAGACAACATGCATGACATGGGTAATATAACCCTGCCAAGTTTGAGCATAGACCTCAGGGGGGAAATAGGACTGGTCATCAGTCTCTGAATCCTCCTCTGAGGAGCTCTCTATAACCAGCAAGATGTCTGCTTCAGCAGGTAGCATTGTCTGCTCTGAATGCCTTGTTTTCACTCCAGATACTTGCATCACCGCTTCAAATGGCTGATGCACAAGAAGAGTAGTTGAATATACAAATGTTGTCGACAAAATGGAACACGTAATACAAAAAATGATAGCATGAAATAATTCACATACATGATGATTGGCTAAATAGCATGGCATTGCATAATTCACATATATAATGCCTTTGCAACAAGATAGCACTGTATAATTCACATATATAATGTCTTGCAACAAGATGGCAATGCATAATTCACATATATGGTAATTAGACACTGAACAGGTGGCATTCACACAAAGCATGTCTAAACTAATCAAATGGCATAGTAATGCGAGACACCATACGCATGATATGAGCAACATAACCCTGCCAAGTTAGAGCATACACCTCGGGGGGGGGGGGAATAGGACTGGTCATCTGTCTCTGAATCCTCCTCTGAGGAGCTATCCGTAATCAGCGAGATATGCGCTTCGTCAGATAGCATAGTCTGCTCCGAAGACCTTGTTTTCACTCCAGAATTTGCCATCACTGTGTCAAATGGTTGATGCACACGAAGAGCAGTTGAATGTACTAACATTGTTGAAAAATTTAATATGTAACGGAAAAAAAAGATGGCCTGATATAATTTACATATAAGATGACTGGCTAAGTAGGATGGCATTGCAAAATTCACATATATGATGCCTGGCTAAACAAGATGGCGTTGCATAATTCACATAAATGATAAATAAACTAAACAGACAGAATTCACACAAAGGATGCCTAAACTAAGCAGATGACATATTTGATGTATAAAGTAAGCAATGCAAGACACCATATGCATGATATAACCAACATCAGCATGCCAGGTTAGAGCGAAGACCTCAGGGGGTAAATAGGAGTTGTCTTCTCCTTCTGAATCCCCCTCAGTACAGATATCTTCCTCTCGATTACAATCTGAAATGCATGGAGCGGGGCTGCCTTTGCGCCTACCATGGAGCGATGTCTGCATGAAATTTTATTGCCACGCAAGGCTCGTCTCTTTTGCTCTACATGTTCAGTTCCATTGTTTACAATAACTGTCATGCATAGGAATAAAACATAGTGAGATTATGTAAGGAGTGCATGCAGAAATCCAGAGTGATGGTAGCAACCTATGGATAGACCCAAAACCAATAATAGCAGATAATGGCTTCAGTTAAAAATACAAATAATGGCTTCTTTACTGTTTGTTTCCCACCCAACATGAAACTCATAGTAGACACCGGAGATTAACCAGATAGTAGATAGATACTATTGATAGAGGCCCCGATATGTACCCCACAACCATTTAAAAACTCAAGTTTGACCATTAGTTTGGAGCTGACTCAGAGTCTAATCGCTGAATAGGACAATAAAGTAGCATGTAATATTAAGCGATGCATAACGTAAGCAGATACGAAAGAGTGTGACCTCTCTTGCGGACCCGTGTAGTCCTCGAGGTTATCTGCTCGGTTGATGATGGTAATGGAGTTTTCATGGCTGCCAGCGGCGGAGAAGAAGATCTGAGGCGGCGAAAGACAGTCTGGAGGCCGGATCCCTGCTGTGCTGGACCCTTCTGTCGTTGGAGCAGCTGAGCTGGGGTGGACGGCGGCGCAGTAGGAGCGGGACAAACCACGCAAGGTTTTCTTTGACAACTATCTATAAGAGAAGTAGTTCTGTAAGGGCTCGTTTGAATTGGAGGATTCCAACAATACAGGGATAGGAAATAGACAGGAATAGGATAGGAATGCACGTGCAAAACAGAGAATTTAAAAACACAAGATTTCTGCCAATCTGGGTGTTTGATTCACAACAATTGGAAGATCACATGATGCAAAGAAGCATGGTGAGGTTAAGTCAAACCACAAGAAAATGTACGGTTATAATGCTATTATGCTACTATCTCTTAGTCTTGTGCTTCATGAATAGGAATTTGAAAAGGAGGACAAGTGAAAATTAAAATTCCTACGTTTTTTCTTTCAAGGAGACACTAAAGGAACAAATCCGTGTGCTCAGTGGACAATATATATATATAACATGTAGAGTAAAAAAGAGATGCAACAAGTGTACAACCTCTTTGGAGAAGCCATGTCGATCTCAGCGTGATTGGGTTGGTCGGTGAGGATGCTTCGGCTGACTTTGCTATCGGAGGAGGGGAAGAAGATCTTAGGCGTCTGGAGATGGAGCCCGAGGTACTGCTCCGCTGTGATGGAGGGTTTCATCGTTGGAGCAGCTCTGGTGAGTTGTACGACACCAAGGCCGAAGCAGGACAAGAGAGACAACGAACAACGTTAACCTGAGTCGAATTCTAATAGCATCTTCAATACATGACATAAAATACATAACCACAAAGTTCTAGATGTAAAATACATCAGCCGCTCATCTCTGAACTTAACTGTCGAAACTGAACTTAACTGTCGAAACTGAACTTAACTGTCGAAACTAAATTTTGCTGTCGAAACTGAACGCACTAGCAAGGTGAGGCTACACGTCGGCCGACTGACTTTTTCATCTCTGGTCAGTCAATTTTGCAGCCGTTGGATACAAAATCAAGGGCCTGCGGTTCATCTTCAACCTCCACCCCCTGAGCCGCCAGCCGCCACCGGCCAAACAGCAGCCCCCCGCCTCCCGCGGCCGGCGGTGCGCCCCCCTGCCCCGAAAACACTCCCCACCGCCGGTCCGCCACCGCCCCGGCCATC